>NC_056749.1:232887183-232904541 GCF_019279795.1 Protopterus annectens
GCTCAAGACACTAACTGTAACAGGAAATCCAAACTCATGGGAGTAGGAAGGACCACTGAAAGAGTAATGTACTTACCATAATCCTTGGCATCTGTGTTATCCTATGTCACCATTCATCACTCTTGGGTCTTGACTGTGACAGCCGGATCCAAGCTGTCAACTTATAGACAGCATCTAGGCTTGCCTGAGCTCCCTCCCACTACCTCCATGACTCCTTGGCTGCCCTGTAATCCCTCAGAGTTTGCCCTAAGCAGGAAAGCAGCTAAGGGAAGACCTTGACCACTCGGATATGACATCTCCACATCCCTAAATCAAACAGAATGGGGAAAGAGGGAGGGATAGTGATCGAATGAAGTGTACATAGGAGAACAGATGCCAAGTTATGGTAAGTACAGAACCCTTTACACTGATGTCATCCATGTCACTATTCTCACTCTTGGATTAGAGTCCCCAGCTGACTCCCTGCATCCTGGGCAGCTTCATAGAAGGACATGCTTAAGTGAATTGTGGAGCCAAAGGAAGCCCTGTTCCTGGAGATAACAGTCAAGTTTATAGTGAGTTGACAAAAGTGTGAGACCACCAGATTAAGTTGCTGCACAAATATCATCTATGGAATGACAGACAAGACAGGCATCTGACGTAGCCAATGACCTAGTGGAATGGGATCTGATTGGAAGTAAGGATAAGCTTTGAGATGAATAGCCGAAGGAAATGCAGGTCGAAATCCAAAGAGAAATAGTTTGGAAAACCCTAACCTAACGGAAGTAGTTTGGAAACAGCTTGACCCTTCCTGTTAATAGAAAATGCCACAAACAGGTGGTCAGACCTGCGGAAATTCTTTGCTCTATCCAAGCAGAATTGTAACTGCCTATGCAAATCTAACATATGCAAGAGATATTCCCCTTTATTAGCAAAATTTGGGAAGAAAGCTGGCATGAATTAAGGGTTATAGTTCACAGAGCCCCTCTATCTTTATGAAAAACCATGAAAGGCAGTTTCATAGAAAGAGCCTGCAATTCTGAAACCCTTTTAGCTGAAGTTATGGCTACTAGCAAAGCAGTCTTCCATGACAAGAATTTGATGTCACAAGAGGCAGCAGGCTCAAATGGACTGTGTGCGACAGACTGCAGCAGAATGGAAAGGTCCCAACGGGGGGGAAGGATTGACAGTAGGATGGAGCAGAAAACAACCCTTTCAAAATGCCTTACACAAGCGAGAGGAAAAGGTAGGTTCCTCACAAACATGAAAGTTGGAGATAGCTGCCAACTGCACTTTGATAGTAGAAATGCTAACACCAGCTTGAAAGAGCAAAGACAAGAAGAGCAAGACATCTGAAATGGGAGCCAAAATGGGATCCAAATTGTGCTGCTTAGCGCAAATAGAGAACTTTTTCCACTTACTAGAGTAAACCTTTCTAGTGAAAGCCTTCCGAGAGGCCAGAATAATGTTCTTGACAGGGGAAGCCAGCCTGGACTGTTTCAAGATTACCAAAAGTGGACAAATCATGCCATAAGATCAGGCGTTTGGAGGTTGGGAATCAGAAGCTGAAAGGGGGTGGGAAATCAGATCCAGAATGGGATCTAGTACCCAAGGGGGGGGGGGGTACTTCAAATGAGACCGTATAATGGAGAACCATTCCTGTCGAGGCCAAAAGGCAATGAGGATCAAGGTGGCCTTGAGGCGACAAGCTTCCTGAAGTACTCGGGGGATGAGAGGTAAAGGAAGAAAGGCATAAAGGAGACCTGGTGGCCAATCATGAACCAGAGCATCTCTGGGGGATTTCCCGCCTGAAGAAATCAGGATGAAATACTGGCTGCATTTCTGGTTGACAGGGTAAGGAAACAGATCGCAGCTCAGTTGAACCCAGAGAAGGAAGATCTCTTCTGCCACCAAAGGATTCAAGGACCACTCGTGAGGACTCAGGATTGCTTCCTGAGTCTGTCTGCTACAACAGTGGACTCACCAGGAATAAGCATTACAATGTGAAAGCGCCCTGAGGACATCACCCATTCCCACACACTCATGGCCTCAGAACAAAGCAGATATGAACATGTTCACCCCTGCTTCTTGATGTGCCACACAACAACCATTTTGTCCATGTAAACTGCAATGGTACCTTGAGGGAGGAAGACCTGAAAGGCTTGCAGTGTGAGGAGGACCACCCTCATTTCCAGAACAATTATAATGTGGTTTGGTCTCTGAGGTGGACCACATGCATCGGACAGTCTTTCCCTGAAAATGCCCCCCCACCCCAGCAGGAAAGAGTCCGAGGTCATTGTGGCACAAGGGGGAGGAAGACAGAATGGTCTGCCTGCGAGATGGTCGGGAGACTGGATCCACCAAAGGAGATGACACCTGCACACTAGAGTGAGATGGATCGGGGTGGTCATCGGATGAGAAAGGGAAGATGACTGAACTGCTAGAGTCCACTGAAGAACTTTCGTGTTGAATCTGGTTAACGGCACCGGATAGATGGCTGCCACCATGGACCCTAAGGCCCTGAAATAAGGTAGGGCTGAGGATGAGTCTCATCTAGAAGGCACTGGACATGGGTTCTGATGAGATGTATGCGACAGAGAGGTAGCACTGCGATCTCTGACAGTGTCCAACTGGATCCTGCTGAATTCCAAATTTTGGGATGGAATAAAGTTAAATTTGGGGAGATTCACTATAATCCCTAACAGGTCGAATAGTTGGAGTAGGTACCGAGAGGCAGTGGCCAGACAATGCTTCATAGGAGCTGTGAGGTGCCAATCATCAAGGTATGGAAACACCTGGAATCCCTGCAGTCTCAGGTATGCTGTGACCACGGTCATATACTTGACCATCCGGGGAGCTCTGGTGAGGCCAAAGGGCAGGGTCCTGAACTGGTAGTGATTGGCCCCTACTCGAAAGCAGAGATGTCTCCTGGAGTGCCTGTCTATTTTTATATGATAGTATGCATCCTGAGATCCAAGGAGCATATCCAATCTTCCTTATGCAACAGAGTCACGATGGACTGGACAGTGACCATCCGGAACTTGGACTTCTTGACAGACAAACCGAGACTGCTGAGGTCTAGGACTGGACACAAGTCCCCAATCTTCTTTGGCACCAAAAAGAAGCGAGAGTACGTTACGGATTCTCATTGTCCAGAACTATTGGATGGCTCTCTTTTGAAGTAGCTTGAGCACTTCTTCCTGAGCTAGTTCTCTCTGATGGGGTGGTGCATCGGGGAGGTATCACCTGACCGGAGGAGGTGACTGAGAAAAAGAGAATAAAGTAACCCCTGGAAATGATGTTTAGCACCCAAAGAACTTTTGTAATACTTGCCCAGGCCAAAGGGTGCAGAGACAAATGACCCCCAGCTGCCTCCAGGACAGTCAGGCAGCACTTCAGGAGTGCTGTTGGGGCTTCTCAGAGAATGGTTTCCTGGAGCCCTGCTTTTATGGATCCCCTCTGCCCCTGGGGA
Source organism: Protopterus annectens (assembly GCF_019279795.1). Lineage (NCBI taxonomy): Eukaryota > Metazoa > Chordata > Ceratodontiformes > Protopteridae > Protopterus > Protopterus annectens. Next base: position 232,890,635 of record NC_056749.1, read on the forward strand.
GGTGTCTGCCATTGAACCCTCTCCCCCCCCCGACCTCTAGAGGAGGGCTTACACTGAGCATCTAGAAAGGCAGACTGCAACTTGCGAAACCACATTTTACTGGCCCCTCACTGCATCTTGGAAAAGGAGCGTTGAAGGGTGGAAAATCTGATTCCCACAGCCGATAAGGTCTTGCTTCCTACTCACTGCAGATAAGAGTCTCTCTGACAAATGGGCTAAATATGGTACAGCCATCAAAGGGGACATTAGTGAAAGACACCTTAAAGGACTCCGCAAAGATGCAGCCAGGCAGGACGCCAAATAGTGATGTCTATGCCGGCTGCTCAAGATCCACCATCCATAGCATTACCAATCAGCCTCATCGATGAATTAGCCAAGGGAAAAAAAATGTGGATAGTTTGGGGGACACCTTACTTAGTACCCCGGCAAGCAGTACCTCAGAAAGGGACGTGGTAAGCTCCTTGACCAAGTCTCTTTGTAGTCAGGTGAAATGTGCTGGTAGTTAAGCAACCACAGACCAAATTTAATGGTGAAAACCTGCTTTCCATGCCTGTCAGTTGGGACTCGCAGATAAGGGGATGAACAGACATGCTCTGTTCCACCAGCTCTTAGTGGCGGCAGTTACCACGATAGTATTGATTGGCACTTTGGACCAAAACTGCTCGTCAGAAGGGAGACTGAGGAACTTGTCCGCATGTTTAGGAAAAGGCTCCACAGAATCCTGCACTTTCCACGCCCTGCTGGCAATAAGGTCAACAAGTTAGTCTGTAGGGGGGAACCCAGGAGGAAGATGGTCCCTTCTCGAAAGCCTTCAGAAAGATGGACTTCTCACTGGACAGGGGAAAGGAAAACCAACCACCCTTAAGACTCGAGCCACAGAATCTGCATCTGAAGCTTACCACAGGAGGAGCTCAACCCTAGAAGCTGTCTATAAAGTTGCCGGCTCAGATCCGATGTCGGATCCAATACCCAGAAGTGAGGAACGTCTGATCTAATGTTATCCATGTCATTAATGTCCAATGCGCAGCCTTCATGGGATAGCTGATTACAGGAACTGACCCCATCAATGCTGCCATATGACCCAGAGGCTTCATAACTGCATATGCCAATGACTTTGGAGTTGCAAGCACTGACATGGCCTGAGCCCAAAACCAAAAACTCCAGAGTTATGAAGACTAGTGATTTAGTTGATCATGTCTACATGACATCCTATGAACTGTAAAAATACAGACTGAAGGGCTCAGTTTTGGATAACTGACTGTAATACCAAAGTTGTCAGAGATTAAATAAATCCCTGGCTGAGATCAACAATGCCCTTGTGGGGGCAGTGAGAAGACAATCATCCATGTATGGAGAGACCTGAAAACCCTGCAACCAGAGCGAGGTTGCAACCACTGCCATGCACTTGGTAAACATCTCGGGGGGGGGGGGGGCTGTAGTGAGAATAAATGGCAGGGCCTTGAACTGGTTAATGATTGGTGCACAGCCAGAAGCACAGAAACCTCCTAGAAAGCCTGTCTATCTTGATGTGATGGTAAGCATACTTAAGTTCGAGCACATCCAATAATCCTTCCTCAGAACAGGAAAGATGGACTGTACTGTGACCACCCAGAACTTTGTCTTTTTGATGAACAAATTTAACTTGTTTAAAGCCAAGACTGGTCTGAGGTCTACTGTTTTCTATGAAACTAAAAAAAAAAAAAAAAAACCTAGACTACACACCCTGGTGTAATCTCCTGAATGACCAGCTTTTGAACCATTCTTCTTCTTTCGGCTTTTCCCGGTTAGGGGTCGCCACAGCGGATCACCTGTCCACTCATGATTGGCAGTGGAGTTTTTTTTACGGTGTTGAGTTGCCAGCCCGTGCCCAACCTTCCACAGAAGGCACACACACACACACACACACACACACACACACCCCTAGGGCCAGTTTAGAGTGTCCAATCCACCTACAGCACGTTTTTGGGATATGGGAGGAAACCGGAGCACCCAGAGGAAACCCACACAACCACAGGGAGGACATGCAGTCTCCGCACAGAAGGCACCCCAGCCGAGGATCGGACCGGAGAACCTCTTGCTGTGAGGCGGCAACGCTAACCGCTGCACCACCGTGGTCGCCCGAGCTTTTGAACCATTAAAGCTAAGTAAATCTTTTTTCGTAAAACACTTCATCAGAATAAAAAACAAAGATAAAAGACACACCTTAAATACACTCATCAATTAAATAATTAAATAATTAAGCAACAACATACAATTAAACATTTTAACTAAAAAAGGAAGAAGTTACTTTCTGCTTGTCAGTAATATATAACTTATGATGTTTTAAAAAACATTTTAAATTGATACATTCATTTAACCCAGGTGGCCTATCTGATTTTAATTTGATTTGCCAGATTGCTTCTCTTTGTTCAAGGTAACATTTATAATCCCCTCCCCTGGGATCAATGGGACAAACTTCTAACACTGTAAACAAAAATTTCTTAAAGGAAAAACAATCAACTGAATGCTTATATAAAGCATTGGTACAATCCCTAGATTTAATAGCATAAATATGTTCTTTAATACGAGTGCTGAGTTTCCTGGTAGTCATCCCTACATAAAATGCAGGGCATCCAGAACAAAAAGAAATATAAACAACATTTGTCGTATTACAGTTGACTAAACCAGGTACCTCAATGGTATATTCAATAGTACTAACAGCTATATAGGGACTAACCGAAATAAATCTACAGGCAGTGCATTGATAACAACAATGCATGCCTCTTTTTTTGGATAAAACATCTTTAACTACAGTTTTATTATGTTCCAAAATTTTTTTAAGATTGTATTCATTTCGAAACACAAATTTTGGTTTGTCACCCAAAACCTTATGTATTTCGGAATTACCCTTGATAACTTTCCAATTGTTTTCCAAAATAGAAGAAAAGTAAAAACTGTCGTCACTCATCTCGAATGAACAAATTAAATTAGAACTACTCAAACCAACAGATTTATCAAAAGTAGATCCAATGGTACCACTAGGACCGCCTAAAATGGCAGGAAAGTCCATTGAGCGTCTGTCAAGAACTTCATTGGCTGTTCTATCCAACAAGGTGGTGTCATATCCTCTTTTGGAGAACAGTTCAATGATAAAATTAAATTCACTGGACAAATCACAATCTCTAGTGGTCATACGACATGCTCGAATAAATTGGCCCTTAGGAATGTTTTTGATCATGTATTTGGGATGCCCACTGGAAAAATGTAGGTATCCATTGGTAAATGTCTCTTTACGATGAATTTTACTTTGAAATTGACACCCAATAGAATCCCACCACAGGTGAATGTCCAAAAAATTAATGGCTGAACCAACATCACCTTTAGTGAACTTCAAAAACTTAGAAAGTGAATTCACCTCAACCATAAATTGGTCAACAATATCCGGTCCCCCTTCCAAAATAAACACTAAATCGTCAATGAACCTGCAAAAAAATTCCACTTTAAATTTCTGTTTTAATAAAGGCAGAACTTCAAGTTCCCAACAAGCCATGACGATATTAGCGTAGGCTGGAGCAGCTGGAGAGCCCATCGCTATGCCTCTTTTTTGTTTGTAGTATTTGTCCCCAAACAAAAAGAAATTGTTATCTAATACTAATTCAATGAACAAACAAATAGTATTGATAGTGGAAGTAGAAAAACATTGTTTTTTACACAAAAAACTACGAACTGCCTCCACTCCATCATTATGAGGGATACAAGTGTAAAGAGACACAACATCAATGGTGAAAATAATATGTTTGTTAACATCAAAAGAAAACATTTTTAAAAAATCACGTAGCTTACCTAAAAAATGCCAAGAATCCTTAATATAAGATTGCTGACCCATCAGTAATGGACCTAACATAGAATCAATAACTAAAGCAACTCCTTCAGTAACTGAATGGGGAGAGGAAACAATGGACCTAAAAGGAGGATCAAAAACATTTTTGTGTGTTTTCGGTATGCCGAAAATAACACCGATCTTGGGCTCTGTGATGAAACAAAAGTCGTATAGTTCAAAAGTAATGTCCCCAGACATTAAACAGTCGTATAAGAAAGAATGTATCATTCTAAATTGACGCTGTATAAAATGTAAAGGAACCTGTTCATATTCTGCAACATTGTCCAATAATTTCAACATACAGGTCTTATATTTCTCCTGACTCATAACAACATTGGACCCTTTATCACTTTTCATGAACTTAATCTGATTAGTCAATTTTTGTAATTCAAACAAGGCAGATTTTTCATGAACAGTTAAATTATGGTGCATATGTCTGTTCTTTCTAGATAAGTGATCACTACCATCTTGAATACATTGTTCCTGAAATACCTTTAAGGTATGATGTAAAGCAGGATTGTAAATTGATGGTTTAATAAGAAACTTGTCTCTTTCATGTATATTGTGCATCAAATAGGATAAATTTAATTTTCTAGTGAATTTCATGATGTCTATTACTGTTCTACTATAATTACCCCTATGTGATGGTACAAAATTCAAACCTAACTTTAAAATTTTTAGTTGCACATCAGAAAAAACAAAATCTGTTAAATTAATAACATTAAATAAGTCAAACTGTTCTGTTATATTTCGTCCCCTGAGGACGTTGAGCCCAAAAAAGTCTGACTGCGTGTTAGTACAGTCTTTTTGTAATGGTTTCCCTGATTTTTCTTGGAAACACCGGCTGAAACAAAGTCAGATGGTATATTACAAGATTTGCCATCGTCAATGACATCTTTAACTACTGTATCAGTAACCGGACAGTTGTCGGACACATTGTTGTCAATTACAGTCCGTTCCGATGGATTATTAACAGAAGATGAAGCCATTGTGCCCAAATTAACTGTTTTTTTACCTTTATTAAGTAATCCAACAGAATGCCCCTTTGAATTTTTATCTTTAGAAACCAAAACTTCATTGCCAGAAACATTAGAACCAGTACCTATGCTACAAGACCTTTTATAATAATTAGAAGAGGAACCGCGGTTACCTTTAAAAGCGGCATCTTTGGTATGATTAACAAAATGGTCAAAAGCAGTCTTGTTCTTAAATAAAGCTAGGTCACGGGAAATTTTTTGTTGTTTGCGAACAGTAACTTCATTAGAATGCTGTTCTAAGTCACGAGAAAACTGATGCATCAACGTACTGAAGTTGTGTAATGTTAGCGTAGACCTTAAATGCCGTTCTAGGTCGGTTATTTCTTTTTTAAGAACCAACATCTTTTGCCTATTGTTGTCAATCAGAAGTCTGAGAAAACATATCCCAGACTCGGTAAAAAAGTTAACCAAATGCTGAAAGAACGGACTACTCAAATTGACCCCATTAGGACATTTGAAAAACATTAAACCTTTCGGTATAATGTTAAGTTCAATGCACCGCATAAAATAACAGTTTTCTATGTTGATAGATCTATACCTTTTTAAAAGCCGTAACAAATGCTCTTGTTGTTCCCCGAAAAAATCATGTTGTGTTTCTTTTTGAAGTTGAATACTGCCACCAAAAGGATTTTCCGATAAGGAAAGTAGCTTCTCTATGGTAGGAACTCCAGAATCGTTGGCGCGTAAATGCGAACTCTGTTCACAGACTTCCACGTCACCGTTGACTGCGTTAGCATCTACAATGCTGCCCAAATCGATCACTGTGTCCATTTCTTCATAAATATCCGGTGGCAAACTCAAAACAGGATTCGTAGGTGTACATCTCTTGTTACTAGCATTCTCAACAAGAAATTTTAGCGAACTTTGAATATCCATCAAGGTCGTGATAAATAAATTGTTCAAATTACTATCACCATCAGAAGGTGTGGGATGAATGGAAACATTCATCAACGGATCTTCACCTACCCCAGCCATGGCAATGCACAATAAACCAATAAAACCAAAAGCAACCAAGCAACCAGGAAAAACAAAAGCCACGAAGGTAGAACCAAGTAAAGCAAGTGCTCAAAATAGCGTACACAGAGTTTATTTGTCCGCTTTCGTAAAACACTTCATCATGCCTGTCTATCTTGATGTGATGGTAAGCATACTTAAGTTCGAGCACATCCAATAATCCTTCCTCAGAACAGGAAAGATGGACTGTACTGTGACCACCCAGAACTTTGTCTTTTTGATGAACAAATTTAACTTGTTTAAAGCCAAGACTGGTCTGAGGTCTACTGTTTTCTATGGAACTAAAAAAAGAAAAAAAACCTAGACTACACCCTGGTGTAATCTCCTGAATGACCAGCTTTTGAACCATTCTTCTTCTTTCGGCTTTTCCCGGTTAGGGGTCGCCACAGCAGATCACCTGTCCACTCATGATTGGCAGTGGAGTTTTTTTTACGGTGTCGAGTTGCCAGCCCGTGCCCAACCTTCCACAGAAGGCACACACACACACACACACACACACACACACACACACACACACACACACACACACACACACACACACACACACACCTAGGGCCAGTTTAGAGTGTCCAATCCACCTACAGCACGTTTTTGGGATATGGGAGGAAACCGGAGCACCCAGAGGAAACCCGCACAACCACAGGGAGGACATGCAGTCTCCGCACAGAAGGCACCCAGCCGAGGATCAAACCGGAGAACCTCTTGCTGTGAGGCGGCAACCCTAACCGCTGCACCACCGTGGTCGCCCGAGCTTTTGAACCATTAAAGCTAAGTAAATCTTTGATGGGGTGGAACACCGGGGAGACATTTTGCATTTTGGGTGACAATTTGGAACTTCTAAAAAGGGAATGCAGTAACCACTGGATGAAACTCTCGGCACCCAGGTGTCTGAGGCGATAGCCTCCCAAACTTTTGGATGGAGAACACCAAAGAAGAGCAGCCAGGCAATCATGAAGGATTACTGATAGGGTCTGCTGGAAAAAGCCCAGAGAAAGTCCCGATTCTGCACCCCCTCCATCCTCAGGCGGAACTCCTTGAAAGAGCATCCTGGGAAAAGAACTTGATTTTCTAAAGAACAGATGCTTACCCCCCCCCCCTTCTGATTCCTTGAAAAGGTCTGCTGAGAGGTAGCAAAGTATACTCCAATAATGAACAGTGTCTTACCCTCTTGTTCACACCTTGTCAGAAGGTCTAACTTCTGGCCCAAACAAGGAATTAGAAACATAGAAAGATACCTTGAGACAGTAGGCGAAGTTAAACAAACATATCCAATCATGCAACTGGAGGCTGCCACTCAAGATGCTTCACTGACCACGTTCTAAACAAGCGTCATGGAAACATTGGTGACAAAAACCAGGATAGACAACAGAGTCTCTAGCATCTAATGTGTTGACAAAGGCTGCTGCGTTTTGAGGGTACCTGACACTTCAGACTCTCGGCCCTGTTTAAGTCTTATCACGTGCGACAGGTAATTAAGGGTTCTCAGTGTACAAGTGGCTGAGGCACATGACCATTTCCCTAATCAAAACAATGTCTGAGGCTCCATACTCAGTGATGAATTGAGAAGTTCTCCTCAGTAATCTCCTCCTTGGTGGCTGCCACCACCACAATGGCATCGATAGTCAGACCCGCGCTTCAATGAGGACTCTCCTTGGTGGAAGTGAGAACCTTATCTGACTTTCTGGGGATGGGCGCCACTGTGTCAGGTTTCTTCCACACTCTCTGGGATAACAGATCTATTAGGGCATCCAGAGAGGGAAGCACCCAAGGTGTGGATAAACCTAAGCTAAAGGCCTCCAGAAATACTGACTCCTCTGGAGACGGTGCTTCAGTGGTCCAGTCTCTGGAGTGGCAAAGCATCTCCAATAAATCTCTGAAACAGGCATCACATGGAGACTTGGTTGTGGGGGGGGGGAGGTTCTCTCTCTTTCCTTGAGGTCAGTATCCTTGGCAAGACACTCCTCTGGGGAGTACAAGTGTTTCCTCTTTCACTTTCTCTTTCCTGGCACCACCCATTCAAACAAAGCCTGACAGGAAGGGAAAAGGTCAGGGGGTTGACAGATGTACGCTGTCCAGAAGCAGACTGATGACTGGTCACAGATGTTGATGAAAAAGGAGAGGGGATTCCAGCTGGAAAAATCCAACCCTTTGCCCGAGTGAACTTTCTCTCTATGAATTCAAAGGCCAAGGTGATTGCTGGCCTCGGGTCTGACGGTCCAAAAACCCCAGGGTACTAGACATGAAGGTCCCAGTGCCGGACCCAGACCTGAAAGGATAAGGCCTAATTGCATCTGAAAAAATGACCTCATCAGCTCCTCCAGATCAGAGGTTTTGATGCTGCCTACTAACCTCGACGACTGGGCTTCTTGGACTCAGTCCTAGAAACCAGGGGAGAAGACACCCCAGAGACAAAGGTAGAAACAAAAAGGTAGAAGCCATTGCAACACCAGCTTAGCCCTAAGCTCACTGATGCCCCTAGTGTCAGAACTTTCACAGTTGGTGCAACTGGAATCTAACTGCGCCAGTCCCACACAGTAAACACAGTAAGTGGACCTGTGCAAGGAGGAAATGCACTTTTTAAAGCTTTTATCCATATCCTAACACTTAAACTAACCTAACCTACTGAAAAAACACACGAATCCCACAACACAACACAACCTGACAAAAGGGCAGGAAAGGAAAAAAATGGACGACACAAAATACACTACCTATCTATCTACCTAGAAAGACAAGGAATAAAAAAAGGACTAACCAAGAATAACAGAACAGCAAACTCTTATCAAATCGCTATACTAACTTCTTGAAAAAGAGAAAGCAAGGCAGAGCCAAGATCAAGCTGCAAATCTGAATGGTGGCAAACTAGATCTGGGGAACTGAAGGAGAAGTGAAGTTATGGGTAAGGGAGGTGGAGCAAGGATCCAAAGTCCCACAGGTTGAAGCTAGATGGAGCAGACATTGTATCATTTTTCCACCAGAGGTCCAGTATCCCAACACACCCCCTTACTTCATTTTTCTCATGCTGAGGTCTCTGCACCTTAGTAAAACTGCACTTGTTGACAGGCAACGTAATGTCAGCCTTTCTTCCCCACTGAGATGCAGCAGCCTCAAACTACTCAAACTTACTCCACAAAGGAATGAGGAAGAAAATTTGGAAATAATTTGAGCCACTACACAATGTTTTCCAAGCAATAAGTACATTTTCAAAATGCCATGAAATCTTTATCATCCACCAAATTAAACAGATGGCAGCACAGTAATACTTCATTCAAAAAACAGCAACATCCCCATCCCTCCCCCCTCCCCATTGCCGCAATGAGTCCAAACCCTAGCTTGGGAGCTCCTTACCACATCCTAAAAACATACTGCTCGAGTCAACTGGCTTTCTTATTGTCCCCCAGGTACATGTTTATGCAGTTTACACCCCCCCACCAAAGTGTGCACCCATAAACCACTTTTTGACCAAGTGTGATTTACCCCATTAGCTCATTACATACGAGTGACGCTTCCAGGTGCATCTGCAGTTACCACCTACTGAACCTCCAGGCATCAAATATTGTTTGCTCATATTTGCCACAATAACTCCAAAACCTACCTACGTACAAGGTTTCAAAATATTTCATCCTAAAGTTTACACAATGGCAAATAACTGCATTAATATATAATCTCTGTCAAGTGGACATACAGAGATATTAACTGTTGTTTCTATGATATTAATTTATATAGATATAATTTGTACATTTTTCTAAATATCTCAACAACCAAACAACACAGACAGACCTCCTTAGCCTCATATGAAAGCTCTCAGCTAGATGAATGGAATGCTGCTGACAGCATGTGCATAACTTGAATGGTTGCTGGGATATTAAAAGTTATTTACAAAATATTACAAATGTAATAGTTACTCCCCCAGATTTACTAACCTTCCATGCAGGACTAATCTAGTCCTGCACAGAAGCGGCAGTTTAGGAGGAGGACGGCAGCGCACCATGCATATTAATGAAGGTGCACTGCCTGACCTCCTAAATCCTACATGAAGCGTGGACAAGTGCAGGGGGCGTGTCTAAAAGCAGAGCTCTCAGAATAAACACTCCCCTGTAAAGTAGAACAGCAGAAACTGTAAATAAATGAGCGAGACCGCTCATAGGTGTCCGCATATCCCCACGTGTGTACAACAGGAACAGTGCATATAAATAAATTGAAGAAACCCCTTTATCTATTTTTTAAAACCCAGAGTACAGCTAACCATAGCTGCGCGGGTTTGCCCATCGCTTAGCTATGGTTAAAGCAGTTTAAAAGGCTGAAGAGGATAAAGAGGAAGATACATGCAAATGAAGCAGCACAGCAACAGTGTAGTGGTCAGAGCATCCACCTAACGAGCAGGCATTCCCGGTTTGAGTCCCACTGCAGCACATTCAATTTTCCATGTGAAATCTGTATATGAACATTTTTTTTTACATTCTTTTGCGGTATAACTTAATAAACATTTAAATGTGAACTGAAATACTGCATTAAATCACATGAAGTGTCAGTGTCATAATGAATAAGGCACTAGTAAGCAGGTTTAAGCACAAATAAGCAGTAGTAAGAATATATAAGCACTAGTAAGCGTGTTTAAATGGGTTTGCGTGGGGGTAAGCACTGCCTACACAGATTAAGCAAAGTAGAAGCTAACTGAATGTAAGAAACTGTAACTGGAGGTTAGCATTGCTTAGCTCCACACACACCTGCTTAAAACTGCTTTAAAGTGCCTTAATCACTATGTACCAAACAGTCCGTGTTCTGCCCAGCAACAAAATAAACAGCTTCTGCAAGGCTCGAACTCAGGACCCTGTACACCACAATCACAGTAGTTAACCACTAAGCCATCATAGCAATACATATAAATGAGGTATCAGCAAACTAATCCTCACCACAGGAAAATCAAATCAAACATGTGAACTGAATCTATGTAGTGTGATGATGTATAACCTGCCACAGAACATAAATATGTGAACTGGAGTACTGCAGTAAACATAAATTTGAGATGTTATTGTAATAAACAGGTCCCCATACAGTGTATGTATACATGAATCATGGATACCAGACAAATATATAACTTGTAATGAATAATAAATAACTACCAAAAGGCAAATATAGTGCTAATTAATTATTAAGCAATGCCAACTGCAGCACAGCTCCACTTAGTAAGTGTAAGCAATGTGTAGGGAAGCCAATTCAATCTGCCCAGTGGTAATACCTCTTTAAACAATGCAAAACTTAGGTAAGCAGGTTTGCCCATTGCTTAGCCTTTTCAAAACCGGCCAATCACAGAAAAGTGCGAAAATCTTCCCTACTTAAACCCAAGAGGCGGGAATACAGCTCATAGCTGGTTGTAGCATCCCCTTGCAGACACTATGGCAGTAAAGGGAAAAGGAATGCGCTTCCGGGTGCAGCTCTGGTGCATCCAGGAGTCCAAGGTCATGGCTGGACTCCTAGTCAAAGAACATGCACCGAGGCTGCTGCAGGACCAGTACCACCAGGGCTCCCAATACAAGGCGGAGGCCTGGGACCATCTCATCCATGACCTCACTAGTGCCACTGGCATAACCCAAACTGGTGAGCAGGTCAGGCACCACTATGCTGACTTGAAATGATGGAAGGGGTCCTCTTGAAGAAGTGGCTCCAAGAGGTTAGAGCATCAGGGGATGTCCCAGCTGTGTGTAAGTATCAGTCCACTACCTGTTTAATAATGGCCAGCTCAGCATATAGATAAGTATAGCTAAATATTCCTCATGTCCCCCACAGCCGCAAAGGAGCAGGCTGTGAAACAGGAGGCCCACATCTGCCACCTGGCGCGGTTGCGACGCAGGTCATTAATACTCATGCTTCTACTGTCACAGGAAATAAAAAATAAAAGTAGTAGTTAAGAAATTGCAAGTATAAAACCTCTATTGTTCAAGGCAAGTACAGCATACACTAGAGAATATGGCAGGAAGAGTCTATTATTGTTAGTACGGCAATAAAAGTGTAATACTATGACAAAACAGGTCTAACAGCTGGACTGTATGTGTATATTCTGGTATCATATGGTAATGTAGATTTGCAATCATGTAATATTACTGTAGTATTAAGCATAGTTACCCACACCATGCACCATAATGTGAATGTGTAGGAATGTCTGTATATGACAGGTGTAATCCCAAGAGGTCATTTAGTACAACTGAGAGAGACAGACAGTAAACAGGGGAAATGCAGACAACAAAACTCGAATAGCACATGCAACAGAGATGTGAACTGTTTTATTAGCGCACACAGCCATGGTTTGAATCCTACCAGTGGTAGTAATCTGCATACAGAATTATACACCACAACTGTACAGATATGTCCAGACTGTCTATTAAAGGGGCCCATAGGTAATGCCTATCAACATGTCTCTCTGGGAAATCAGTGGGATGATCCCAGACGTATAAGGCAGCAAACAGGAAATGCAACTGATTGACACATCTATGACAACAAACCTGGCACACTAGCAACTCCCCAATACGTTATGTGACTAAGAAGCCACATATGTCCCATTTACACCGCAACCTGTTAAGCTGTGGTCAGTGTGTACAGTAACAGAGTGAGATGTTATGTGCATAATACTAATGTGTAATCTGGAACCGTGTGTGGCAACAGTCAGATAGTGGTAAAAATCACTGCTCCCACAGGTACATTGGATACAAACACTGTGCTGTGAAATACAGACCAATATAACCTGTTCTGGTACAGTCCACCCTGGTACTGTAGGGGATTATGAGTGTTGTAGTTTCTCTGAATAGTAAAGTATCAGAGGTCACTGTAGGCCACACTGTGCTACATAATATAATGGTGTAGGAAAGCATGTGTGTGTCAGGTCACTACAGGTGGAAGACAGCAATAGTCTAGATATGTCCAGGCATACCATCATGTGGTCAACACATGGCCAGAGTCTGTGCAGAAAGAGTTGGATAGCATTGCGTAAAACATTAACCTGGAATCTCACCGTATGTGTACAAACAGTTAGTCAGTGTGAACAAACATTCCCTCCACAGGTAAACCAGGTAAGAGGTCTATATTGCAGGCAAAACCGGTTCACGTGTAATGATGTTGGCAGCCATATCAGTCTCCAATATAGGTCTATAGGGTAGTGTAGTAACACTTGTAAGGTACAGATAACAGCACTGACTAGGAAAGTAATGTGGAGTACAGGAATATACTACTTGCTAACTTACAACTTTCTCTCCGCCCACCTTAACTCCAACAATAATCAACATACCCACTCCAACTGGTATGTACAGACTCTGATAATGGCCAGTCGTTTGATAAATATTCTAATGGTTCCCATGCATGTGCCATATTGAATTATTCCAACATTGCTGGCACAGTGTCATCAACGTACCTGCATGCTGTTCGTAGTAACACTGTGGTCCCATACACGCATGTGTTCTGTTTGCTATACAACTGTTCCGTATCTGGTGTCCGGTTTAATGGGAATATCTATGCATGCTGTTATACCCAACCCTGGAATGTGTTTACTATAACTAACCCATATATGATGTTGAAATCTAAACACTATAGAACGCTTGGGTAGGACAGTCCCAGTGGACCCACCTCTGTCCCACCTCAGCTGGCCGAGGCACCGGGCACCAGCATGTCTGGGGCCCAATCCCGCACTTCACTGTCCGCAGGTCCCACACCACCTTTGGGTGAAACCACCTCAGGGGATGGGGCTCGCCTCAACGGGAGTGGGTGAGGACAGGCACCTGTCACCCGTGGCCAGGTCAGGTTCATGGTGCGTAGAGCTATAAACAACCAGGTTGGTAATCTTCTACACCAGCTTGAGGGCCGCATGTCACAATCAGAGATTCAGCCTGGCTCAGCCCCCAGCACAGCCACCTTCGGGGCTGTGAAGGTGCAGTGTTGACTGCTCTTGGGTAGGAACCTCAGTCCCACTTACCCCACCCCCCCCAAAGGGGCTTTGTTGGGCCCCCCCCTTC